>NC_057801.1:407882938-407915135 GCF_018294505.1 Triticum aestivum
GGACATATAAGGATGCGATTCAAACGTGGTGTTCATGTTTCGTCTTGTTCTATGTCACAAATGCTTCCATTTCCTTATGTGGGATGGCCGTTTAGGCTCTGAGGAGCATATGCTCCCTGATGAACAGTAAATTCAAAATAAATAGTAAATGAATCTTACAAATTCTGATTTTTTTTTGTAGATGTTCATGTTGGTGTAACAAGCACGCTTGACAATTTTTATGCGAAACGGGATAACAGTGCTACGTCGATGAAAAAAACAAAATTAAGTGTACATTTGGAGATTACACTTGGGGTTTGATTTGTTATTTTCACACGGGTCAAAATGCTTAAGCTTCCCCCCTAAAAATTTGCAGGTAGCATTTGGGTGTGACAATGAACACATCCATTTTTTCCAAAAAAAAATTGACATTTGTAAAATACATTTTTGGCAAGCAGGAGCACATGCTCCCTAGAGCCAAACTGAATTTCCTTATGTAGTGTACTCTTAATGCAAAGTAGGTGTTGACCTTTAAGGATGACAATTTTACCCATGGGTACGGATACCCGCGGGCACCATATCCGCATGGGTAGGGTATGGGCACACTTTTATACCCATGGGTAGTACCCATACCCTACCCGTTAAGTCATGGGTAGGGTACAGGTATAGCCTTGTACCCGCGGGTATACCCATACCCTGCCTGCTTGTAAAAATAATGTTAAGTTGTTGTCAATTAATCATTAATTTGTCATGTGACTCGTCTACTCCTATTGACTTATGAGTATGTTGTGATTTCTAAATTTTGATAGTAGTCTTGTACCCATCTACTTGTTATTGAGCTAAGATATTTGATTTTTTTGTCAAATTTCCTATGAATGAGTGTAAAATTATGAACTTGTGTACTATTTGTTCTATTCGTTGGGTACCCAATGGGTATGGGTACCCGTCGGGTATAGGTAAAGTTTTATACCAGTGGGTACGGGTATGGGTAAAATTTTGTACCCACTGACTAGACGGGTATGGGTATGGTATTGCTCTACCCTGCCCATACCCTACCCATTGCCATCCTTATTCACCTTTCGTCCTTTTATGTGTGGCAAAATGGTTCCATATATGTAGTGTACTCTTGATAAAAAGTAGTATCTTCGTAGGCGATGGCGGTTCTATTTGGGTTGACGCGATCATCGGAGTGGTGTGCAGGCAAGACCATAGATAATTTGACTTGTCAACGATAGAAGTAATAAACGTGTTAAAAATAATTCAATAGAAAAAGGTTAAATTTACACGAACAAAAAACTGATTTTATCACGAACAAACCTGTCAGAACTAAAGTAACACATGCCAGAGCGAGCAGGGAGAGAGACGAACGTTGGGATTTCGGAACCCAAGTAACTACAAGTCTACAACCTTGCTCCAGTAACAGGTCAAAGGAGCAAGATTAAAATTGGCAACTACGCCATTCGGAAAAAATCTGGCAACCGCGCACCACATATCCAGAATAAGTAGTTAAGGCAGGCACTCAAGTTACCGGAGCAAGGTGGGATAAAGAACACAGTCAATGTAAAAATGATGTCTCAGTGATGCAGCCAAGGTAATCGTGTTCTCAAACTAATGTTAAACCTCAACGAAAATGAAGAACAAACTGCAACAAGATCATAACTCTGTCACAAGAGCAGGGACGGTGTCTGCTCATTTCTTTGTAGCAACCTGGCCGATAAATTTGGTAAGAACATAGCAATCTGGCGGAGTGATGTTCGTATAGTAATTATGTATCGTCTCTGTTATTTCGAAACCAAACTTCTTGTAGAAAGCAATGGCATCGTCGTTGTTTGTCTGAACGTGTAAGTATATCTCCGAGATGTTCTGCTTCGCACAGAGATCAAAAACATGGTTCAGCAGCTTTGTTCCTGTCAAAATAAAAAAGAATCAATTGTAAGGCAGCACAGATCATATTACTGCTACTCTTAAAAGCAGCTCGCGTTGTTGCCAAAAACAAACTATTCTTTTCTGTTCGTAAAAGATAGTTTCAAAAGAGCAAAAGTATGCAAGGTATATTTCAAGCCCAAGAAGTTTACAACAAGTTGATATTTTATATTCATTCAGCTAGCATTCATTGTTTTGAGACAGTGTTACAGTAGCAGTACCAAACAAAACCTGCCGCAGTGTCCCCTCATAATTTCTTTTTATCAAACATCATGTTCCTAATAGTCCTAAGATGATCATATGAACATTTCCCTGAGAACAAACTCAAAATTCTTGACAGCATGTGTTGTGAAATGAGGCCAGACCGCTAGAGTATATTTTAAATTGAATTCTGTAAACTCCCGAAATTCTCATTTACCATCAATGGAATCGTATTAACAGGATACTATATTAGCAGCCAATAGTGCAGTGTGGGAAATGGTGTAGCCTAACATTTTGAGGACTCTTCCCGCCAAAAAAAAAAAAACATTTAGAGGACTCTGAAACCTTAAACAAACAACAAGTTATGAATAACTGCTGGGTTAACCACATGTGCTACCCGGTCACTGGGAGCAGAACGGACAACTTACTATCATCTGATAGTAGCACAAATGGGGGCAGGAGTCTAAAAGAAGCATGACAGGGCAGCGATTGCTCAAAGAAAGTATGATGAGGCAGCCCATGATGTTTTATTACACGATGATCTTTAACATTATTCTTACTAGACTTAGAAGTCACAGGTATTTCACTTGGTTACAAAAGAGCAATCTAGCGTACAGATGTGTTAGCATGGGCTAAAGTAAGAATGAGTGGCAAGGCTCATTATTTTTCACTGGTTTTTCCTGTGCTGATACAGGTATTCTTTTAGAACTTGCAGTAGATAAACAGCTAAGGTAATTATATATAAGCAAGCTTTAGAATAATACTGGTACATGCTTAAATCATTTCCAAGAGTTTTTTTTAAAACAGTAAGTTTATCACTTGGACATCATGAAAGGACATACACCATGTCCTAGAGGACATAACATGGTAAGAGCATTATTGCACTTTAATTTCATGAGCACATATGGCACAACTGCTACCCACAATCCTTGACACCACCTTAGTTTAAATGCGTAATGCATTTTGTGGCAACCCACCCCCTTCATAACTTTATAACGCTTACGGCATATGGCAAGGCGACTTCATAGACACACCCTAACCTGGTCTGACAGCAAGTTAAATCACCCAATACAACCAATTTAGTAGCACAGTGCTCCCTTAATTTCCCATGGGAATAAGATTAACCTGATGCACACTCAAATGCCGAAATACAACAAAACATGGTATGTAAGCAACAACACTTTTCAGAAACCTGGTACCATCAGTTGATTCTTGAAGGAGCAGATTCAAGGTTGACTTTGGTTTATTAACCCATAGAACAAAAGCTGACCTAGGGCCAGCCATTATCTCTGTTCTAAACTCTCTTAACTAGCTTGCACTACTCCCTGTCTTCTGATTTGGCTGCCAACTGGCAGGGCCTGCACTTATTGCCTTTTGATTGTAACCTTCCTAGATGGTGCAGGCTGTCATAGGTTGTCCAAGCATTTTATCATGTAACCTTGTAACGGTAGGGAGAGGAAAAGCTGGAGAGGACTCGTGGGAGGGAGAGGAGAAGCTGGCAGAGACTCAAACAGAAGCATAGCTGCTGCTGGCACATACAGCAGAACAGAGCAGCGAGCAGGAGCTGAAGAAGAGGGAGGGTAGGGAGAGGAAAAGCTGGGGAAGACTCGTGGGAGGGAGAGGAGAAGCTGGCAGAGACCCAAAAAGAAGAAGCATAGCTGCTGCTGGCAATGCCGCACCAACGCAGACCTGGAAGCAGCAAAGCTCTGCAATACGGGGATGGCACATGGAGGCGGCGCTCCAAGCCAGAACCAGATTTTTTTTTTCTGCTCCACTCTCACCTTGTTCTGTCCCTCTCTCCTCGCCCGCTTTTCCTTCCCACCCCGTTCTACATAGTTCAAGGAAGAAGGGCCAAGATTTTCTGCCCCACTGCTTTTCCTTTCCACGCCCCTGCTTTCCCCCTCCCACTCCTGCTTCTCCTTCCCGTGTGTGCCTGCTCAGAAAGCATATGGCATCGAAAATCGGCTTAAGGAGCCGCCCGCCTTGTCAATTGGACGCCATGGCCCTATGGTGGACGCACAGGCAACTTCTATTGTGAGGGTCAATGTGCTTGGTCTGGAGAGTTGCCACAGTTGTATTATTGACGTTATGGCAGTGGCACATCAACAGAAAACTTTGGGCACATTTTGATTCAATTGAGATGGTGGCAGAAGCATGATCAATCATCGTTCATTGCTTGAGTGAAAAATACTCCCTCCGTCCGCGAATAAGTGTACATCTACCTTTTGTCCTATGTCAAAGTTTTCAAATTTTGACCAACTTTATAGAAAAGAGTAGTATATGACATCAAATTGGTATATTATGAAAGTACATTTCAAAACGGATCTAGTGATACTAATTTAGTGCCATAAATGCTGCTGCTTTTCCCTATAAAGTTGGTCAAAAATTTAAAACTCTGACTTAGGACAAAAGCTAGAAGTACACTTATTCATGGACGGAGGGAGTAGGTTGCAAGATAAATGCAGTACCTACAACTATCCAACAATTACATTTTAATTCACAATTTCAGCAATCAGATAAGGAGGTGCACATGTTATCCTACTTGTGAGGCATATGTAGATCTCACGCCCAACAGGGTGATCTCTTCACATAGCCAAAAATGAATTTAGGTAGGGAAAATTCTCACCAAGACCAAGACCACGGTAGGGCGCCAATACACCCAGAGTCATGATATAAACACGGACGACCCCTCCTTCCTTCTTCTCCAGGCGACAAGCGATTGCTCCAACACATATATCACTATAGTAAGCTACAAACACAGAAAGGAAAAATGAACAGTCAGACAATAGCACCAGCAGCAACATGTTTTCTCATAGATGAAATCAGCCAAACCCAGCAGACGAATCAATATAACAGTGTATCCGGGAAACATCCCCAGCACAATAACCTACCCACGCCCTCCAAGATCTTCTATGGTCAAAGAAATTATTTTTGCAGATCAAATCCACATTCGCATTTGCACGTCCCCATTCCAAAATCTAAATTCCTAATGGCGGTTTCTTCCCCAATCTGGTAGCAAGTTGTAAATTGTTTTCTGCCTTCTGTCTGCAGATCCGAGAACTGAGATAGATACAACCCCAATCCCAATCCCAATCCCAATACAATGGAAGACCGGGTGAGGTATGGAACCGGTCCCGGCGGCGCGAGGTAAGGATTAGAACAAGATTGGAAAAGACTGATGGGAGCGCGCTCACCGAGCTTGGAGAAGTCCTTGGAGGCGATGGCGTCCTGGTAGTATTTGTCGTTGTAGCGGACGGGGAAGAGCGCCATGTTGAGCTTCTTGAGCTGCATCACGTTCTTGTCCCGCAGGCCGTCCAGGGACGTCCGGGCGACGCCGCTGCTCTTCTCCTTGCTCCCAGCTGCCTCTCCTTCCCCAGCGCCCATCCTCCAAGCCCTATTGCCCTCGCCCTCGCTCTCTTCGTCGCCTCTCTCGAGACTCGAAAGTTTGCGTGCGATGCGACCACGGCGGCGGGTGCGACTCGCGACCAAAACCCTTCCGCTCTTTAGCTGTTTTCGCTACTTCTTCCCGTTCTCGCTGACCCGTCGGGCCTACGGCGTTCTCACCGACCGCGGGTGGGTGGTGGGCTAGAACTAGAAGCCAGGCCTTTCGCTTGCGTGCTCTTGCAAGTTGGTATATCCGACGCTGACTCGCAAACTGAACACATTGGGCGTGTTTGGTTCCCGTCAGCTACAGTACCTGCATTCCATACACTTCTTCATTCAGTCTGGCTTTCGAAAAACAGCCTCATATGCGACATCTGCAACTTGTTTGGTTGTCTGCATATGGATTGCCTGCATCAGTGGATCAACTTTGACATGTTGTTTGGTTGTCTACATTGTCTCGGCGCATACAACTACACGCTGTTTGGTTGCTTGCATGGGGTATGATTAAGAGCTAGCACTTGCACTTAGCACACAGGGTTAAGAGCTAGCAGAGGAAGGGGGAGAAGAAATGCAGGTGCGCCCGACCATGACGACTGCGGTGGATAGTGGACGTGGTGTCGTGTCCGACATGACGAGCATGGAGTCGTGGACGAGCGACCCCATCGGCGGCACGGCGAGCGACACCGTCGGCGAACTAGTTGCGGTGCTCGCGCAAAGACAGTCGACAAAGGAGGAGAATGCAGTGCCCGCGCCATGGTATCGTCAGTGCAGTGGACGAGAGAGGAGGTCGGGATGATCGACACCGGAAATGACTCGAGTGTAGTAGGGCGAGAGAGAGGAGGCCAAGATGATCGACCCCTTCGGTGGCGCGGCGAACTGCAGTGTGCACGGATGCAGAGGACACAAGAAGCAGTGTGCGCGCCATTGCAGCGTTAGTGCTGTAGGAGGACGACAGAGAGTAGGCCAAGATGAGCGACGCCGGAAACGACTCTAGTGTAGTAGGACGTGGGCAAGAAGATCAAGGGGAAGGGCTTCGGCGTCGAGAGGGACGAATAGGAGGGCTCTGAGCAGAGGTTAGAGGAGCTCGACATGGCGGCATTAGTGCAGTAGACTGCTGCTCAAAAAGAGATGAAGCTACGATAGTCGAAACCAAAAACTTACAACACGAATGTTGTGAGGAACCGCAAGATTAGGCAGCTGGTCAAAGGAAATTTCAAATGATCGATCGTGCGCGACGAATCTGACAAAATTCGTCCAGAATAACTCCAAATGGGAAGACGAGATTAAGAACTTATGGCCGACGAAACTACGAACCGATCGCCTGAATGGAACCATAGCATCAGGTGTATCTTTTTCGTGTAGAGCTTACCCCAAATCGAAGCACCGTTGTGTAGATCAGAGGAAGGAGATTAGATAGGAGCTTACTGAAGGTTGAAGAAGAACTCAGGTAATCACCTCGCATCCCTCCCGTCTCCACTCGTGCAAGGGCTCGCTGGCTTGCGCTCGCCTCGGCCTGGCTCGCAAGAAACTGCCGATTCCTGCGTTTCCAGCGAGCCAGCCTCTGGACTGCTTTAAAAAGCGTGGGATGCAGCCCCAATAGTGAAACCAGGCAACCAAACAGGCCTCTTGCTTCCCGCGCGGGCCTGGTTGGGCTCGATGCGGGCAACCAAACACACCAATTAGTCATCCGTGAATTGGATATCAAGTTCACAGACACAATAAAAAGGAAGATTATCCAAAACTAACCGCATATATTTCAAGCCAGGTATCAACAAATCGGATAAATTACACGTAAATCGGACGATCTTCATACAAAACGGAGCACATTCATTACATTTCGAACAGTTTTCATTAAAAGGGGGACAGATCCAAACCTAGCCTACATCAGTGCCCGTCATCCAAGTCCTTAGTGTTCCCTTCCGATGACCGCGTCCTCCATCTGCCGTCTCCATGAGCGGCGGGGATAAGACCCGCGAAGTGGTGCGGTCCTCGGCAAGAAAGAGTAGAACATGGGAGACAGACCGACCCACTTGGGACTCGAGCCCCCGCCATCTTCCATGCCTTACTCATCCTTGTCGAAAGTGGAGGGTCTGCCATGTTCGTCATCCCACCGGCACGGCCAAACAGCGTTTGGTGGCGCGTAGGGCGTGCGACTGGCGACGTTCTTGTTTGCGATTGCCTGCGCAGACAGCGCCGCCTCCGCGTCCGATTGTGCCGCATGTATGTTGCGAGCGGCGGCTTGAGTGCGGGCAGTCTCGTACAGTGCCTGCTGCTCGGCAATGAAGTTGGGATTCACTATGGCCATGGCTGGCACAGCTTCCTCGCTCGCGTGCTCGCCGTAGATTTGACCCTCCGCCAGCTGGTCCTGCTCGAGGAGAAACATGTTGTAGCGTCATTCCTCCTGCACCTGCCAGAACAACGACATAGGCGCAGGTGCCAGGTGCTCCTCGACCTTGGCAACGTTGAAGTGCGCTTGTCTCTGCTCCATCATTGAGCCGGCATGCACCAATGCGGACTCCAGCGCGGAGTCGTCGTCGGAGCCAGCCCCATTATGGGCTCGTCGTCGGAGACCTCCGAAGAGTTGGCCGATATGTCGGCCTCTATCGCTTGGCACGAGGCTCTGCCAAACGGTCACAAGGGTGGCCACCTCATGCTTTTGCTCCGTCGAGAAGCTCTCCCATAGAGCATTCCCGCTCACGGTCATGGTGGATGTGGTGCACGGGAAGAAAGATGCGGTACGGATGGGTTGTGGTGTGTTGTGAGGTGACAACCCACAAGTATAGGGGATCGTTTGTAGCCTTCTCCGATAAATAAGAGTGTTGAACCCAAAGAGGAGCTAAAGGTAGAACAAATATTCCCTCAAGTTCTATCGACCACCGATACAACTCTACGCACACTTGACGTTTGATTTACCTAAAACAAGTATGAAACTATTTTGCAAGAATAAAACTATGAGTACTTTGCGAGAATAAAACTAAGAAGAAAATGCAAGGTAGTAAAAGTGGATAGCTTTTTGTTAACAAGAAAGTCTTTTGTCCCTAAACAATCGATAACAAGTACCGGTGATCATTCTTGTAATTCTATATGAGGGAGAGGCATGAGCTAACATACTTTCTCTACTTGGATCATATGCACTTATGATTTGAACTCTAGCAAGCATCGGCAACTACTAAAGATCATTAATGTCGTGAAACCCAACCATAGCATTAGGTATCAAGTCATCTTTACTCCCATACGCCATAACCCACTTATCTGTGTTTAGACTGATGTCACCCCCGCACTAACAATAAGCAAACCATGAACATATTGCAACACCCTACGACGGGGCCCCCTCACGTTTGCGCGAGAATGGAGGGCACCGTAGGACAGCACCATAAATAAAATATACAATCATACCAACCAAGATCACGAATAACCCATAAGACAAAACAGATCTACTCAAACATCATAGGATAACCATAGATCATTGGGAAATAATATATGAAGTTGAGCACCATGTTTAAGTAGAGATTACAGCGGGGAGAAGGGGTGTTACACCGCTCCATAGAAGGGGGAGAGTTGGTGTTGACGGTAGCAAGATTGTTGATGTAGATCGTCGTCACGATCCTAGCCCCGGCGGTGTTCCAGCGCCACCGGGAGAGAGGGGGAGAGAGCCCCCTCCTTCTTCTTCTTCCTTGCCCCCCCCCTAGATGGGACGAGAGTTCCCCCTCTGGTCCATGGGCTCCATGGCGGCGGAGGGGCGGGAGCCCCTCCGAGATTGGATCTTCCTCTCTGTTCTCTCATGTTTCGCGTTCCCCATATCTGGCCCTTCACGGTTTCTTAAATTCCCGGAGATTCGTAACTCCGATTGCGCTGAAATTTTTACATGATTTTTTTTCATAAATTATCTTTCTTGCTCCAGAAGAGGGGCTCCAACAGACGTTCAAGGAGGGCAGAAGACACCAGGGCGCGCCTGGGGCCTATGGCGCGCCCTGGTGGGTTGTGGGCTCTGTGGGCCCCCGTTTGCGTTGATTCCACCTCCTAAAAACATATATTCCAAAATAATTCTCCGTAAATTTTTATCGCGTTTGGACTTCGTTTGATATGGATTTTCTGTGATACAAAAAATATGCAAAAAACAGGAACTAGCACTGGGCATTGGATCAATAGGTTAGTCCAATAAATCATATAAAAAGTTGCCAAAAGTATGTGAAACTTGTATAACATTGGCATGAAACAATCAAAAATTATAGATACGACAGAGACATATCAGCATCCCCAAGCTTAATTCATGCTCGTCCTCGAGTAGGTAAATGATAAAAAAATAATTTTTGATGTGGAATGCTACCTAACATAAACTTGATCATATATCTAATCATGGCATGAATATTAAGACATAAGTGATTCAAAGCAATAGTCTATAATTTGACATAAAGACATCAATACTTAGGCATCCCAACAAACAATCATGTCTTTCAAAATATCAACGCTAAAGAAAGTTATCCCTACAAAATCATATAGTTTTGTCATGCTCTGTCTTCTTAACACAAAGTATTTATCATGCACAACCCTGATGACAAGCCGAGCAATTGGTTCATACTTTTTAACACACTTCAGCTTTTTCAACCCTCACGCAATACATGAGCGCAAGCCGTGGATATAGCACTACGGGTAGAATAGAGTATGATGATGGGGATAAATATAGAGAAGACAAAAAGTAAGAAAGTCTCACATCAACGCAGCTAACCAACAAGCTATGGAGATCCCCATCAATCGATATCAATGCGAGGAGTAGGGATTGCCATGCAACGAATGCACTAAGAGCTATAAGTATATGAAAGCTCAATATGAAAACTAAGTGGGTGTGCATCTAATCCTATAATGAAAAGTTCCCACTAGTATATGAATGTGACAACATAGGAGACTCTCCATATGAAGAACATGGTGCTACTTTGAAGCACAAGTGTGGTAAAGGATACTAACAATGCCCCTTCTCTCTTTATTTCTTTTTTCTCTTTTCTTTTCCTTCTTTTTTTCTTTCTTTTTTTCCTTTTTTCCTTTTTTTCTTTCTTTTCCTTTTTTTCCTCTCATTGTTCGGAGTCTCATCCCGACTTGTGGGGGAATCATAGTCTCCATCATCCTTTCCTCACTGGGACATGCTCTAATAATGAATAATGATGATCATAACACTTTTATTTACTTATAACTCAAAATAAATAAAAATTACAACTCGATACCTATAAAAAATATGACTCTATATGAATGCCTCTGGTAGTGTACCATGATGTGCAATGATCTAGCGTAACATGTATGAAAAATGATGCACAGTCTGAGCCACGAACACTATGTCAGCTATGTGATCATGCAAAGCAATTTAACAATTAATGCTCAAGTCATCAAACGGAAGCGGTGGAAGCTGCATGGCAATATATCTCGGAATGGCTATGGAAAGGCCATAATAGGTAGGTATGGCGGCTGTTTTGAGGAAGATATAATAAGGCTTATGTGTGATAGAGCGTATCATATCACGGGGTTTGGATGCACCGGTGAAGTTTGCGCCGACTCTCGATCTGAGAAAGTGCAATGCACGATACCGTAGAGGCTAGCAAATTGCGGAAAGGTAAGAGTGCACATAATCCATGGACTCACATTAGTCATAAAGAACTCATATACTTATTGCAAAAGTTTATTAGTCCTCGAAGCAAAGTACTACTAGCATGCCCCTTGGGGGATAGATTGGTAGGAAAAGACCATCGCTCGTCCCCGACCGCCACTCATAAGGAATACAATCAATAATAAATCATGCTCCAACTTCATAGCATAATGAGAGACTATAATTGCATGCTTCGGGAATCACAAACCTTAACACCAATATTCTTACTAACCACAACCGTTATTCCATCTCTATATCGCAAAACTATTGCAAGGAATCAAACATATCATATTCAGTGATCCATAAGTTTTATGTAGGATTTCATGAATAACCATGCAATTGACCAATTCCCGTTGACTCTCTAAATAGATATAAGTGAAGCACGAGAGTTTAATTCTTTCTACAAAATACCACGCTCTAACAAATATAAGTGAAGCAAAAGAGCATTCTACAAACAACGCTTTTCTATGTGAAGCGAAACAGGCAATCCAAACTTCAAATGATATAAGTGAAGCACATGAAGCATTCTATAAAGACATACTCAAAAGATATGAAGTGCAATGAGAATTCTATAAATCAACCATGGAGTATCTCATACCAGCATTGTGCATAAAAGAAAAGTGAAAACTAAATGCAAAAGATGCTCCAAGATTTGCACATATCACATGAACGAAACGAAGACGAAAACATACCGATACTTGTTGAAGAAAGATGGGATGCCTTCTGGGGCATCCCCATGGTTAGACGCTTGAGTCTCCTTGAATATTTACTTGGGGTGCCTTGGGCATCCCCAAGCTTGAGCTCTTGCCTCTCCTCATTCTCCTCATATCGAGACCTCCTCGATCTTTGATCACTTCATCTACACAAAACTCAACAAAATACTCAGTAAGATCCGTTAGTATAATAAAGCAAATCACTACTCTAAGTACTGTTGCAAACCAATTCATATTTTGTTTTTGCATTGTAGCTACTGTAATATAAATTTTTCATGGCTTATACCACTGATAGAATGGATAGTTTCATCAAAACAAGCAAAACAATGCATCAAAAATAGAATCTGTCTTAAACATGACAGTCTGTAGCAATCTGAACATCTACCATACTTCTGGTACTCCAAAGTTTATGAAAAATTAGGATGAAATAAACAATTTGTATAGAAATAGTGTGCAAAAAGTTTTAGAAACGTTTGACGTTCCAGTAAAAAAAATGAAAATTCACGCGCTACAACCAAAGTTTCTATTTCTGCACCGCACATACCAACAAGCAATCTACCCATCCTAAAGGCAAATCTTGGCACATTATTTTTATAATACAATGGAATTGTACAAGGGGGTAATTATTTTTGTGAGAATATTCATGAAAAATTCTACATTGTTTCCATGAGCATGAACACAAATGTTCAAGGTCGACCCTCACTTCTCCAATGCATAACTTCCAATCGCTTCTCTTTTGTTGAAAAGTTTTAAGTTCCCCTCTATATTTTTTTGTTTTTAAACTTTATAAAAGCACTCAACAGAAATAAATGACTCTCTAAAACTTTCGGGTTGTCTCCCTGGGAGCGCTTTCTTTAAAGCCATTAAGCTAGGCATAAAGTGCTCAAGTAATGGATTGTTGGGGAATGTAGTAATTTCAAAAAAAAATCCTACGTACACGCAAGATCATGGTGATGGCATAGCAACGAGAGGGGAGAGTGTTCTCCACGTACCCTCGTAGACCGTAAGTGGAAGCGTTATGACAACGCGGTTGATGTAGTCGTACGTCTTCATGATCCGACCGATCCAAGTACCGAACGTACGGCACCTCCGAGTTCAGCACACGTTCAGCTCGATGACGATCCCTGGACTCCGATCCAGCAAAGTGTCGGGGATGAGTTCCGTCAGTACGACGGCGTGGTGACGATGATGATGCTCTACCGGCGCAGGGCTTTGCCTAAACTCCGCGACGATATGACCGAGGTGGAATATGGTGGAGGGGGGCACCGCACACGGCTAAGGAACGATCCGTAGATCAACTTCTGTGTTCTAGGGTGCCCCCCTGCCCCTGTATATAAAGGAGCAAGGGGGAGGCCGGCCGGCCCTTGTGGGCGCGCCAAGGAGGAGGAGTCCTCCTCCTAGTAGGAGTAGGACTCCCCCTTTCCTACTCCTACTAGGAGGGGGAAGGAAGGGGGAGAGGGGGAAGGAAAGAGGGGGGGCGCCGCCCCCTCCTAGTCCAATTTGGACCAGAGGGAGAGGGGGCATGCGGCCCACCCTGGCCGCCCCTCTCTCTTTCCACCAAGGTCCATGTGGCCCATTATCTCTCCCCGGGGGGTTCCGGTAACCCTCCGGCACTCCGGTTTTCTCCGAAAACGTCCGGAACACTTCCGGTGTCCGAATATAGTCGTCCAATATATCAATCTTTATGTCTCAACCATTTCAAGACTCCTCGTCATGTCCGTTATCACATTCGGGACTCCGAACAAACTTCGGTACATCAAAACTTATAAACTCATAATAAAACTGTCATCGTAACGTTAAGCGTGCGGACCCTACGGGTTCGAGAATTATGTAGACATGACCTAGAACTATTCTCGGTCAATAACCAATAGCGGAACCTGGATGCTCATATTGGTTCCTACATATTCTATGAAGATCTTTATCGGTCAAACTGCATAACAACATACATTGTTCCCTTTGTCATCGGTATGTTACTTGCCCAAGATTTGATCGTCGGTATCCAATACCTAGTTCAATCTCGTTACCGACAAGTCTCTTTACTCGTTATGTAATGCATCATTCCGTAACTAACTCATTAGCTACATTGCTTGCAAGGCTTATAGTGATGTGCATTACCGAGAGGGCCCAAAGATACCTCTCCGACAATCGGAGTGACAAAACCTAATCTCGAAATACGCCAACCCAACATGTACCTTTGGAGACACCTTTAGTACTCCTTTATAATCACCCAGTTACGTTGTGACGTTTGGTAGCACCCAAAGTGTTCCTCCGGTAAACGGGAGTTGCATAATCTCATAGTTATAGGAACATGTATAAGTCATGAAGAAAGCAGTAGCAACATACTAAACGATCAAGTGCTAAGGCTAACAGAATGGGTCAAGTCAATCACATCATTCTCCTAATGATGTGATCCCGTTAATCAAATGACAACTCTTTGTCCATGGTTAGGAAACATAACCATCTTTGATAAACGAGCTAGTCAAGTAGAGGCATACTAGTGACACTATGTTTGTCTATGTATTCACACATGTATTACGTTTCCGGTTAATACAATTCTTGCATGAATAATAAACATTTATCATGATATAAGGAAATAAATAATAACTTTATTATTGCCTCTAGGTCATTTTTCCTTCAGTCTCCCACTTGCACTAGAGTCAATAATCTAGTTCACATCATTATGTGATTCAACACCAATATTCACATCTGTATGTGATTAATACCCATAGTTCACATCGTCATGTGATCAACACCCAAAGGGTTTACTAGAGTCAATAATCTAGTTCACATTGCTATGTGATTAACACCCAAAGAGTTCTAAGGTATGATCATGTTTTGCTCATGAGAGAAGTTTAGTCAACGGGTCTGTCACATTCAGAGCTGTATGTATTTTGCAAATATTCTATGTCTACAATGCTCTGCATGGAGATACTCTATCTAATTGCTCCCACTTTGAATATGTATCCAGATTGAGACTTAGATTCATCTGGATTAGTGTAAAAGCTTGCTCCGATGTAACTCTTTACGACAGGCTCTTTTATCACCTCCATAATCGATAAGTATTTTCTTAGTCCTCGCTAAGGATATTCTTGACCGCTGTCTAGTGATCTACTATTAGATCAAAATTGTATTCCTTTGTCAAACACAGATCAAGGTATACAATAGGTCTGGTTCACAGCATAACATACTTTATAGAACCTATGACTGAGGCATAGGGAATGACTTTTCATTCTCTTTCTATTTTCTGCCATGGTCGGGTCTTGAGTCTTACTCAACTTCACACCTTGCAACACAGGCAAGAACTCCTTCTTTGACTATTCCATTTTGAACTATTTCAAAAAATTTATCAAGGTATGTACTCATTGAAAAATCTTATCAAGCGTCTTGATCTATCTATATAGATCTTGATGCTTAATGTGTAAGCAGTTTCAACGAGGTCTTGCTTTGAAAAACTCTTATTCAAGTATCCTTTCATGCTATCCAAAATTTCTATATCATTTCCAATCAACAACATGTCATCCACATATAATATTAGAAATGCTACAGAGCTCCCACTCACTTTCTTGTAAATACAGGCTTCTCAAAAAGTCTGTATAAAACCATATGCTTTGATCAACTCATCAAAGCATATATTCCAACTCCGAGATGCTTGCACCAGTCCATTGATGGATCGCTGGAGCTTGCACACTTTGTTAGCACCTTTAGGATTGACAAAACCTTCTAGTTGCATCATATACAACTCTTCTATAATAAATCCATTAAGGAATGCAGTTTTGACATCCTTTTGCCAGATTTCATAAAATGTGGCGATTGCTAACATGATTCGAACAGACTTAAGCATCGATACGAGTGAGAAAATCTCATCGTATTCAACACCTTGAACTTGTCGAAAAACCTTTTTGCGACAAGTCAAGCTTTGTAGATAGTAACACTACTATCAGCATCTATCTTCTTCTTGAAGATCCATTTATACAATATGGCTTGCCGATCATCGGGCAACTCCACCAAAGTCCACACTTTGTTCTCATACATGGATCCCATCTCAGATTTCATGGCCTCAAGCCATTTTGCGGAATCTGGGCTCATCATCGCTTCCTCATAGTTCGTAGGTTCATCATGGTATAGCAACATGACTTCCAGAATAGGATTACCGTACCACTCTGGTGCGGACCGTACTCTGGAATACCTACGAGGTTCTGTAGTAACTTGATTTGAAGTTTCATGATCATCATCATTAGCTTCCTCACTAATTGGTGTAGGAATCACTGGAACTGACTTCAGTGATGAACAACTTTCCAATTTGGGAGAAGGTACAATTACCTCATCAAGTTCTACTTTCCTCCCACTCACTTCTTTCGAGAGAAACTCCTTCTCTAGAAAGGATCCATTCTTAGCAACGAATGTTTTGCCTTCGGATCTATGATAGAAGGTGTACCCAACAGTTACCTTTGGGTATTCTATGAAGACGCACTTCTCCGATTTGGGTTCGAGCTTATCAGGTTGAAAACCTTTTTCATATAAGCATCACAACTCCAAGCTTTAAGAAACGACAACTTATGTTTACTGCTAAACCATAGTTCATACAGTGTCGTCTCAACGGATTTAGATGGTGCCCTATTAAACGTGAATGCAGTTGTCTCTAATGCATAACCCCAAAACAATAGTGGTAAACTGATAAGAGACATCATAGATCGCACCATATCTAGTAAAGTACGATTACGACATTCGGACACACCATTACATTGTGGTGTTCCAGGTGGCGTGAGTTTGTGAAACTATTCCACATTGTTTTAATTGAAGATCAAACTCGTAACTCAAATATTTGTCTCCGCGATCAAATCACAGAAACTTTATTTTCTTGTTACGATGATTCTCCACTTCACTCTGAAATTCTTTGAACTTTTCAAATGTTTCAGACTTGTGCTTCATTAAGTAGATATACCCATATCTGCTCAAATCATCTGTGAAGGTCAGAAAATAACGATACCCGCCACGAGCATTAACACTCATGGGACCGCATACATCGGTATGTATTATTTCCAATAAGTCACTAGCTCGTTCCATTGTTCCGGAGAACGGAGTTTTAGTCATCTTGCCCAAAAAGCATGGTTCGCAAGCATCAAATGATTCATAACCAAGAGATTCCAAAAATCCATCTTTATGGAGTTTCTTCATGTGCTTTACACCGATATGACCCAAACGGCAGTGCCACAAATAAGTTGCACTATCATTATTAACTTTGCATCTTTTGGCATCAATATTATGAATATGTGTATCACTACGATCGAGATCCAACAAACTATTTTCATTGGGTGTATGACCATCGAAGGCTTTATTCATGTAAACAGAATAACAATTATTCTCTGACTTTAAATGAATAACCGTATTGCAATAAACATGATCAAATCATATTCATGCTCAACGCAAACGCCAAATAACATTTATTTAGGTTTAACACTAATCCCGAAAGTATAGGGAGTGTGCGATGATGATCATATCAATCTTGGAACCACTTCCAACACACATCGTCACTTCACCCTCAACTAGTCTCTGTTTATTCTATAACTCTTGTTTTGAGTTACTAATCTTAGCAATCGAACAAGTATCAAATATTCAGGGGTTACTATAAACACTAGTAATGTACACATCAATAACCTGTATATCAAATATACCCTTGTTCAGTTTGCCATCCTTCTTATACACCAAATATTCAGGGTATTTCCGTTTCCAGTGACCATTTCCTTTGCAGTGTAAGCACCCAGTTTCAGGCTTTGGTCCAGCTTTGGTCTTCTTCGCGGGAGTGACAACTTGCTTGCCATTCTGCTTGAAGTTCCCTTTCTTTCCCTTTGCCCTTTTCTTGAAACTAGTGGTCTTGTCAATCATCAACACTTGATGCTCTTTTCTTGATTTCTACCTTCGTCGATTTCAGCATCACGAAGAGCTCGGGAATCGTTTTCGTCATCCCTTGCATACTATAGTTCATCACAAAGTTCTACTAACTTGGTGATGGTGACTAGAGAATTCTGTCAATCACTATCTTATCTGGAAGATTAACTTCCACTTGATTCAAGCGATTGTAGTACCCAGACAATCTGAGCACATGCTCACTAGTTGAGCGATTCTCCTCCATCTTTTAGCTATAGAACTTGTTGGAGACTTCATATCTCTCAACTCGAGTATTTGCTTGAAATATTAAATTCAACTCCTGGAACATCTCATATGGTCCATGACGTTCAAAACGTCTTTGAAGTCCCGATTCTAAGCCATAAAGCATGGTGCACAAAACTATCAAGTAGTCATCATATTGAGCTAGCCAAACGTTCATAACGTCTGCATCTGCTCCAATAGGTCTGTCACCTAGCGGTGCATTAAGGACATAATTCTTCTGTGCAGCAATGAGGATAAACCTCAGATCACGGATCCAATCCGCATCATTGCTACTAACATCTTTCAACACAATTTTCTTTCTCAAGGAACGCATTAAAGTTCAACGGAACAACAGCACGAGCCATCTATCTACAACAAACATAGACAAGCAAAATACTATCAGGTACTAAGTTCATGATAAATTTAAGTTCAATTAATCATATTACTTAAGAACTCCCACTTAGACAGACATCTCTCTAGTCATCTAAGTGATCACGTGATCCAAATCAACTAAACCATGTCTGAGCATCACGTGAGATGGAGTAGTTTCAATGGTGAACATCATTATGTTGATCATATCTACTATATGATTCACGCTCGACCTTTCGGTCTCCGTGTTCCGAGGCCATATCTGTATATGCTAGGCTCGTCAAGTTTAACCCGAGTATTCCGCGTGTGCAACTGTTTTGCACCCGTTGTATTTGAACGTAGAGCCTATCACACCCGATCATCACGTGGTGTCTCAGCACGAAGAACTTTCGCAACGGTGCATACTTAGGGAGAACACTTCTTGATAATTAGTGAGAGATCATCTTAAAATGCTACCGTCAATCAAAGCAAGATAAGATGCATAAAGGATAAACATCACATGCAATCAATACAAGTGATATGATATGGCCATCATCATCTTGTGCTTGTGATCTCCATCTTCGAAGCACCGTCGTGATCACCATCGTCACCGGCGCGACACCTTGATCTCCATCGAAGCATCATTGTCGTTACGCCATCTATTGCTTCTACGACTATCGCTACCGCTTAGTGATAAAGTAAAGCAATTACAGGGCGTTTGCATTTCATACAATAAAGCGACAACCATATGGCTCCTGTCAGTTGCCGATAACTTCGGTTACAAAACATGATCATCTCATACAATAAAATATAGCATCACGTCTTGACCATATCACATCACAACATGCCCTACAAAAACAAGTTAGACGTCCTCTACTTTGTTGTTGCAAGTTTTACGTGGCTGCTACGGGCTTAGCAAGAACCGTTCTTACCTACGCATCAAGACCACAACGATAGTTCGTCAAGTTAGTGCTGTTTTGACCTTTGCAAGGACCGGGCGTAGCCACACTCGATTCAGCTAAAATGAGAGAGACAGACACCCGCCAGCCACCTTTAAGCACAAGTGCTCGTAACGGTGAAACCAGTCTCGCGTAAGCGTACGCGTAATGTCGGTCTGGGCCGCTTCATCTCACAATACCGCCGAACCAAAGTATGACATGCTGGTAAGCAGTATGACTTGTATCGCCCACAACTCACTTGTGTTCTACTCGTGCATATAACATCAATGCATAAAACGTAGGCTCGGATGCCACTGTTGGGGAACGTAGTAATTTCAAAAAAATTCCTACGTACACGCAAGATCATGGTGATGGCATAGCAACGAGAGGGGAGAGTGTTGTCCATGTACCCTCGTAGACCGTAAGCGGAAGCGTTATGACAACGCGGTTGATGTAGTCGTACGTCTTCACGATCCGACCGATCCAAGTACCGAACGTACGGAACCTCCGAGTTCAGCACACGTTCAACTCGATGACGATCCCTGGACTCCGATCCAGCAAAGTGTCGGGGATGAGTTCCGTCAGCACGACGGCGTGGTGACGATGATGATGCTCTACCGGCGCAGGGCTTCGCCTAAACTCTGCGACGATATGACCGAGGTGGAATATGGTGGAGGGGGGCACCGCACATGGCTAAGGAACGATCCGTAGATCAACTTCTGTGTTCTAGGGTGCCCCCCTGCCCCTGTATATAAAGGAGCAAGGGGGGAGGCCGGCCGGCCCTTGTGGGCGCGCCAAGGAGGAGGAGTCCTCCTCCTAGTAGGAGTAGGACTCCCCCTTTCCTACTCCTACTAGGAAGGGGAAGGAAGGGGGAGAGGGGGAAGGAAAGAGGGGGGGGGGGCGCCGCCCCCCCTCCTAGTCCAATTCGGACCAGAGGGAGAGGGGGCGCGCGGCCCACCCTGGCCGCCCCTCTCTCTTTCCACCAAGGCCCATGTGGCCCATTATCTCTCCCCGGGGGGTTCCGGCAACCCTCCGGCACTCCGGTTTTCTCCGAAAACGTCCGGAACACTTCCGGTGTCCGAATATAGTTGTCCAATATATCAATCTTTATGTCTCGACCATTTTGAGACTCCTCTTCATGTCCGTGATCACATCCGGGACTCCGAACAAACTTCGGTACATCAAAACTTATAAACTCATAATAAAACTGTCATCGTAACGTTAAGCGTGCGGACCCTACGGGTTCGAGAATTATGTAGACATGACCTAGAACTATTCTCGGTCAATAACCAATAGCGGAACCTGGATGCTCATATTGGTTCCTACATATTCTACGAAGATCTTTATCGGTCAAACCACATAACAACATACATCGTTCCCTTTGTCATCGGTATGTTACTTGCCCGAGATTTGATCGTCGGTATCCAATACCTAGTTCAATCTCGTTACCGGCAAGTCTCTTTACTCGTTATGTAATGCATCATTCCATAACTAACTCATTAGCTACATTGCTTGCAAGGCTTATAGTGATGTGCATTACCGAGAGGGCCCAGAGATACCTCTCCGACAATCGGAGTGACAAAACCTAATCTCGAAATACGCCAACCCAACATGTACCTTTGGAGACACCTGTAGTACTCCTTTATAATCACCCAGTTACGTTGTGACGTTTGGTAGCACCCAAAGTGTTCCTCGGTAAACGGGAGTTGCATAATCTCATAGTTATAGGAACATGTATAAGTCATGAAGAAAGCAGTAGCAACATACTAAACGATCAAGTGCTAAGGCTAACGGAATGGGTCAAGTCAATCACATCATTCTCCTAATGATGTGATCCCATTAATCAAATGACAACTCTTGTGTCCATGGTTAGGAAACATAACCATCTTTGATAAACGAGCTAGTCAAGTAGAGGCATACTAGTGACACTATGTTTGTCTATGTATTCACACATGTATGACGTTTCCGGTTAATACAATTCTTGCATGAATAATAAACATTTATCATGATATAGAAATAAATAATAACTTTATTATTGCCTCTAGGGCATTTTTCCTTCATGGATCCACCCGGATCCCAAGGTATATCAAAGCCAATTTTAATTAACAATGATTTGGCATTTAGTAGTGAGCACAAAGCAACATATATCAAGCAATGATGAACTCTCTTCCTATGCATCGGCATGTCATACAATAACAATTCATGCACATCAAGTAAAGGCCAATACATAGCATAAGCAGTTTCTTGCAATTTTATCGTGTTGGAAACATAAAGAGGTGGAGATGTAGTTCCTCTCTCATAATAATTGCAAGTAGGAGCAGCAAGCACATGCATACTATATTCATCAAAATTATCATGAGCAACGGTAAAAGGCAACCCATCAATATAATCCTTAATAAGAACAAACTTCTCCGATATAGTGTAGTTTGGAGAATTCAAAAAGATAATAGGACTATCATGTGTGGGTGCAATAGCAACAATTTGATTCATAATATAAGGAACCATAGCAAGTTCATCTCCATAAGCATAATTCATATTTGCATCATGTCCACAAGCATACCAAGCATCAAGTTCATCAAAAAGGGATATTTCAAAAGAATCAGTGGGATCATAGCAATTATCATAGCATTCATCCTTTGGTAAGAACGAAGGGGAATTAAATAATATATGATTTGAAGAGTTACTATCATTAGAAGGTGGGCACGGGTAGCAAACCCGCTCTTCCTCCTTTCGTGCTTCACTCTCCTCATCATATTTTTCATCCAATGAGCTCACAGTTTCATCGATTCCTTCTTTCATAGACTCCTGCAAAATATTAGTCTCTTCTTGGATAGTGGAGACTTTCTCAATAAACACATCAATATCGTAATTGTATTTATAATTATCATAGCAATATTTAAGGATAGAAAAAATTTCAGGTCTATAAACTGAATCATCAAAATCTTCATACTTTTCAAACAAAGATTCAATTTCATAAGCACCCTTAAAAGCAACAAATTCTTCTATTCGTTCCACATCATTGTAATCATATATACCATTAGCATAAGAAGCTAAGGTTTCGTTATCATTAAATTTGCATGAAAAGGGAAGATGTGGAGCATTCATCCTAGAGCAACAAGTATAATCATATCTAGAGCATAGATTCCAAGCATACCATTTCAACATATGAACTTGATCCCATAACAATTTCCCTTTTTGTGTCAAGCGATAATCCCTAAAGTATTCACATTGATCCAACGCGCCTCCCATTATCAAGTTGAATGGGGTTTTCTCAGGATTATCAAAGTATTGCATAATATTTTTCACATAACGAGCATCGAGGGTTTTAGGAGGTTCCCCATCTCCATGAGTATCAAGTACCACTAATTTTTTTTGGTGTTTCATGTTCCATATCCATAAATAAAGGTAGAGAACAACTTAGAACTGAAAATAAAAACTACTTAGTGATAAAGCAAACAAGCACACACGAGAATATTCACCCCATGCTATTGCTCCCTGGCAATGACGCCAGAAAAAGGTCTTGATAACCCACAAGTATAGGGGATCGTTTGTAGCCTTGTTCGATAAATAAGAGTGTCAAACCCAACGAGGAGCTAAAGGTAGAACAAATATTCCCTCAAGTTCTATCGACCACCGATAAAACTCTACGCACACTTGACGTTTGCTTTACCTAAAACAAGTATGAAACTATTTTGCAAGAATAAAACTTTGAGTACTTTGCAAGAATAAAACTAAGAATAAAATGCAAGGTAGTAAAAGTGGATAGCTTTTTGTCAACAAGAAAATCATTTGTCCCTAGGCAATCGATAACAAGTACCGGTAATCATTCTTGTAATTCTATATGAGGGGAGGCATGAGCTAACATACTTTCTCTACTGGGATCATATGCACTTGTGATTGGAACTCTAGCAAGCATCCGCAACTACTAAAGATCATTAAGGTCGTGAAACCCAACCATAGCATTAAGTATCAAGTCGTCTTTACTCCCATACGCCATAACCCACTTATCCGCGTTTAGGCTGCTGTCACCCCCGCAACACTGACAATAAGCAAACCATGAACATATTGCAACACCCTATAGCAGGGGCCCTCACGTTTGCGTGAGAACGGAGGGCACCGTAGGACATCACGATAAATAAAATATACAATCATACAAACCAAGATCACGATTAACCCATGGAACAAAACAGATCTACTCAAACATCATAGGATAACCATAGATCATTGGGAAATAATATATGGAGTTGAGCACCATGTTTAAGTAGAGACTACAGTGGGGAGAAGCGGTGTTACATCGCTGCATAGAAGGGGGGAGAGTTGGTGTTGACAGTAGCAAGATTGTTGATGTAGATCGCCATCACGATCCTAGCCCCGACGGTGTTCTAGCGCCCTCGGGAGAGAGGGGGAGAGCCCCCTCCTTCTTCTTCTTCCTTGGCCTCCCCCATAGATGGGAGGAGAGTTCCCCCTCTGGTCCATGGCCTCCATAGCGGTGTAGGGGCGGGAGCCGCTCTGAGATTGGATCCCCCTCTCTGTTCTCTTCTGTTTCGCATTCCCCAGATCTGGCCCTTTGATATGTCTCCAACGTATCGATAATTAATGAAGTATTCATGCCATGTTTACTATTGTTTTATATGATTTTGGTATGATTTGATTAGAACTAACCCGGACTGACGCTGTTTTCAGCAGAACTACCATGTTGCTGTTTTTGTGCAGAAATAAAAGTGCTCGGAATGCGCTGAAAATCAACAGAGATTTTTTCTGGAAAATATAAAAAATACTGGAACAAAAATCTACCGGAGGGGAGTCCCATGGGACCCACGAGGGTGGGGGCACGCCCACCCCCCTGGGCGCGCCCTTGTGCCTCGTGGACTACCCGTGGGGACCCTTGACTTGTTCTCGACGCCAACCTCTCCTATAAATACCCAAACCTCCAGAAATTAACCTAGATCTGAAGTTCCTCCGCCGCAAGCCTCTGTAGGCACGAGGAATCAATCTAGGCCCTCTCTGGCACCCTGCCGGAGGGGGCCATCATCACTGGAGGCCATGGAGGATGATCTCGGAGGGGCCATCATCGCCATGAAGGCCAAGATCCAGAGGGAGAACCTCTCCCCATCCAGGGGGGAGGCCATGGAGGAGGAAGCACAAGGCGGAGAACCTCCTCTCGTCTCTCTCGGTGGCACCAGAGTGCCATCGGGAGGGAAATCATCGTTGCGGTGATCGTCTTCATCAACATCACCATCATAATCACCATCCTCATCTATTTTACGCGGTCCACTCTCCCGCACCATGCTGTAGTCGCTACTTGAACATGGTGATTTATGCCACATATTATGGTCCAATGATGTGTTGCCATCCTATGATGTTTTGAGTAGATATCCTTTGTCTTTGGGTTGATTGATGATCTAGATCCGTACGAGTTGTATGTTTTATTTTGGTGCTGTCCTATTATGCCCTCCGTGTCGCGCAAGCGTGAGGGATTTCCGTTGTAGGGTGTTGCAACACATTCATGATTCACTTATAGTGGGTTGCTTGGGTGACAGAAGCATAAACCCGAGTAAGGGGGTTGTTGTGTATGGGATAAAGGGGACTTGATATGTTAATGCTATGGTTGGGTTTTACCTTAATGATCTTTAATAGTTACGTATGCTTGCTAGAGTTCTAATCATAAGTGCATATGATCCAAGAAGAGAAACTATGTTAGCTTATGCCTCTCCCTCATATGAAATTGCAATGACGACCATCGGTCTTGTTAACAATTGCCTAGGATAATTCCGCACACCGACCCATCATTATTCCACACTCGCTATTTATAATATTTAGTAATATATTCTAACTTTATGATAACATCACCTACTTTTATGTTTTAGCTCTTCGATATCATGCAAGGTTATCCTCTTCATACCCACAACGTAGTTTTATTTCTCGTTTCTAGTTGGAAGCAAACGTTCGGTGTACGTAGAGTCATATAAGTGGCAGATAGGACTTGAGAGAATATTGATCTTACCTTTAGCTCCGTGTGGGTTCGTGTCGGTGTACTAGAGTAGGGGTACCCTAGTACCCCGAACTTGTGCACGGGCGGTCGCAGCATCCCGCGGCAAGGCTTGTCGGGTGACCGCCAAGACCCTCCGTGGTTCCCTTGAAGACCATTCAAGAACAAAGTACTCAAACCAAGGCCCCGGCAAGAGGAGCTTGCCGGGAAGGCCAACCAAGGCCCCGGCAAGAGGAGCTTGCCGGGAAGGCCAACCCAGGCCCCGGCAAGAGAAGCTAGCCGGGAAGAAGACAAGACCCCGGCAAGAGGAGCTTGCCGGGAAGGCCACTCAAGGCATACCAAGAAAGCTTGCCGCGACGCGCCGCGCGTCCCGGCAAGGCCTGGTGAGCGACAAGCTCCCGAACACGACAAGACGACGACCGCGGCAAGGAGCTTGCCGCGGGAAACCCCCACTTCGTGCCCGCGCTCCAGCACACCTGCTAACGTGTCGCTCTAGGACTCTCCCAAGCACACGTGGCAGGAGGCCGCGCAGCTAGGGGTGCGCGGTGGCAAGCAGGCGCTGACAAGAATTCAATACACACAAACAAGCAGCGGTAGGGTTTTACGCATCCGTGCGGCCCGAAGCTGGATAAAACTGCTCGCGTGTACTGCCTCGATCCGCTCTTTGCGCGATCTCCGCCTCCCTACGAACTGAAAGGGGCCCGGTCCCCATAGGTGTTGGTGGATCAGTCTCCCCGACATCTTTGGCGCGCCAGGTAGGGGGCGTCGAGGTTGTGTGAACCTGATCCGGCGTTCACACGAGCTAGATCTTCATCTTCTTCATTGACATGCCACCGAAGAAGAAGGCTTCGGAGGCAGCTATTCCGTCCACGTCGATCCCACCACCACCGGAGCAAGCGGGTGGTGGGGTGGACGCCGGCGGAAGTCTGGTAGTTGGTCCAGCTGTTTCCTCATTGCCATGGCACCTAAGAAGCAGGCGGCCAAAAGAACGACGCCGGTGTGGCAACAGAAAAGCTAAGTCATGCGAAACTTTAGATATTTCCTTTCTATATAAGGTTATCCGCCTCGGAGATCTTGTTCTTTGTATGGAAAACCTGTGCGCGGAGGAACCAACTCGTAGCTAGTTGCGCCCTTACTTTGTTTAGAGTCCGCTCAACAACTTAAGTGAGCTGCGACTAGTTGCGACAAGGTTTCTTGTCGGTAGCGGCACCGCCAGCAGGCTGCTGATGTTCCGCACTCAGCGCTCGCGGCTCGGGTGCCTACGCCGACAAGTTCCCTAAACGCGTAGGGTGGACATACAAAGAGAGGTTGAACAGGAAGATAGCATGCACTATTTATTTGAGATTCCAGCATAGACCTGTGTGCCAAGGAGCCTTCTCGGGGCTAGTTGCGCTCCATGTTGCCTCGAGTCCGCTCGGCAACTTGTGCGGTTGCGCTAGAGCCAAGAAGGTAAACCTTTCCGGGAGGCGACATTCCCGAATAGCCGCTAAGGGCCCGTTCCCTCAAGCGCTACTAGCTGGATCGTACGCACCGGAAAGCATTCCAGCAGGCATAGGGAATATGTAGCAGAAGTCAAAATTTGCAAGTGAGTTAAGTGAACTTCAGATGCTAATCACTTGTCATGTTTAAACGCAGTTATGGCCCAGGGGCTGGCAACGCCCTTAGGACCAATCTTCTTGGCATCGAGAACGTCAAAGTTCTCTGCTGAAGATAAAAGCCTTCTCGGCAACAAGCTTGCCGGAAGCCGGCATCGAGAACGTCAAAGTTCTCTGTTGAAGATAAAAGCCTTCTCGGCAACAAGCTTGCCGGAAGCCGGCATCGAGAACGTCAAAGTTCTCTGCTAAAGATAAAAGCCTTCCTGGCGACGAGCTTGCCGGAAGCCGGCATCGAGAACGTCAAAGTTCTCTGCTGAAGATAAAAGCCTTCCTGGCGACGAGCTTGCCGGAAGCCGGCATCGAGAACGTCAAAGTTCTCTACTGAAGATAAAAGCCTTCCTGGCGACGAGCTTGCCGGAAGCTGGCATTGAGAACATCAAAGTTCTCTGCTAAAGATAAAAGCCTTCCTGGCGACGAGCTTGCCGGAAGCTAGCATCGAGAACGTCAAAGTTCTCTGCTAAAGATAAAAACCTTCCTGGCGACGAGCTTGCCGGAAGCCGGCATCGAGAACGTCAAAGTTCTCTGCTAAAGATAAAAGCCTTCCTGGCGACAAGCTTGCCGAAAGCCGGCGTCGAGAACGTCAAAAGTCTCCGCGAGAAACATAAGACTTCCAGTCGCCGACAAGCGCTGCATCGGCAAGCAAGACTCAAGCCACCTTCCCGGCAAGGAGCATCCTGCCCTGCCAGGGAGGACAGATACAAGGCAAAAAGAAGCAGCCAAGCCTGAGAACCAGAAGACAAGACGGTTGCAAGGCCCCGACAAGACCCTTGCCGGGAAGACACAGCGTGGCCCAGTCCGCATGTGCCCGTGCCCTGTCTTGGGCCTGGCCCAACAGCGCTCGGCACCATGTCTGGCCCAGGCTTGGGGGCTCCTGTCGATGTACTAGAGTAGGGGTACCCTAGTACCCCGAACTTGTGCACGGGCGGTCGCAGCATCCCGCGGCAAGGCTTGCCGGGTGACCACCAAGACCCTCCGTGGTTCCCTTGAAGACCATTCAAGAACAAAGTACTCAAACCAAGGCCCCGGCAAGAGGAGCTTGCCGGGAAGGCCAACCAAGGCCCCGGCAAGAGGAGCTTGCCGGGAAGGCCAACCCAGGCCCCGGCAAGAGAAGCTGGCCGGGAAGAAGACAAGACCCCGGCAAGAGGAGCTTGCCGGGAAGGCCACTCAAGGCATACCAAGAAAGCTTGCCGCGACGCGCCGCGCATCCCGGCAAGGCCCGGTGAGCGACAAGCTCCCGAACACGACAAGACGACGACCGCGGCAAGGAGCTTGCCGCGGGAAACCCCCACTTCGTGCCCGCGCTCCAGCACACCTACTAACGTGTTGCTCTAGGACTCTCCCAAGCACACGTGGCAGGAGGCCGCGCATCTAGGGGTGCGCGGTGGCCAGCAGGCGCTGACAAGAATTCAATACACACAAACAAGCAGCAGTAGGGTTTTACGCATCCGTGCGGCCCGAAGCTGGGTAAAACTGCTCGCGTGTACTGCCTCGATCCGCTCTTTGCGCGGTCTCCGCCTCCCTCCGAACCGAAAGGGGCCCGGTCCCCATAGGTGTTGGTGGATCAGTTTCCCCGACAGTTCGACACTCCATACTTATCACTTCCACCTTTGGGAATTGCTACGATTATTCCCTGCACTTGGGGATTATCAAGCTATTTTCTGGCGCCGTTGCCGGGGAGCAATAGCATGGGGTTGATATTCTCGTGTGTGCTTGTTTGCTTTCTTCACTAAGTAGATTTTGTTTTACCTTTTTGTTTCTGTTTAGTTGTGGGTGAAACATACAATTTTTTTTAAAAGAATGAAAATACAAAAAAAATACTTGCATCTCATGCCTAAAAAGTTTTTCAATAAGAGAAGTGATTGGAAGATTATGCATTGAAGAAGTGAGGGTCGACCTTGAGCACTTGTGTTCATGCTCATGGAAATAATGTAAAAAAATTCATGGAAGCTTCTCTGAAAATAATTATCCCCTTGTATATATCCATTGTATTATAAAAATAATGTGCCAAGCTTTGGTTTTAGGATGATTAGATTGCTTGTTTACTTTGTGCAGTACAAAAACAGAAACTTTGGCTGTAGCGCGTGAATTTAATTTTTTTACTGAAAGTAAAATGGGTCTGAAACTTTTTGCACATTACTTCTGTAAAAAATGTTTAAATTTTCATACTTTTTTACAATTTTTTGAAGTTATAGAAGATTACTAAACTTCCAGATTACTACAGACTGTCCTGTTTTTGACAGATTCTGTTTTCTATGTGTTGATCGCTTATTTTGATGAATCTATGGGTAGTATCGGGGGGGGCAGGGGTATGAACCATGGTGAAGTTGGAATACAGTAGATATAGTTCTAACATGAATTTTTACTAAGTTTGCAACAGTACTAAAGGTAGTGATTTGCTTTATTATACTAACGGATCTCACAAAGTTTTTGTTAAAGTTTTGTGTGGATGAAGTGTTCGAAGATGGGGGAGCTTTCAATGTGAGAAGAATAAAGAGAGGCAATAGTTCAAGCTTGGGGATGCCCAAGGCACCCGAAGTAAATATTTCAAGGATACTCAAGCATCTAAGCTTGGGTATGCCCCGGTTGGCATCCCATCCCTCTTCTTCAATAATTATCGGTATACCTCGGTTTTTGTTTTGTTCACATGATTTGTGTCCTTTGTGTTTTTGTTTTTCCTTTAAGAACCATGATAGTATGAGATAGCCCTTCATTGATTTATAGAAAACTTCATGTGCTTCACTTATATCTTTTAAGTATGATCTTTTAGAATTGCTCTTGTGCTTCACTTAATCTTTTTGAGTATGGTTTTATAGAATGCTTCTGTGCTTCACTTATATATTTTGAGCTTGGATATTTGTTAGTCTATATTAATTGTAGAATGCTCCATGAACTTCACTTATATCTTTTGGAGTATGAATAATACTATCATCTAAAGCGGGTTTGGAAGAGTGTCAACTTTAGGAATTAGTGATCTCAGTATTCCGAATGAGAAGAATTTTGCTTATGTGGAGAGTAGAAAATTTCTATGCTTGTAGATCATGAAAAGAATTCTTTATGTGATGGTTATTTTGTTAAATTCATTCATGATGCTCTTAAATTTATTATGAGGGAGGAATATATGCTTGTAGGAGTTGCAATAATATCAAGTTTCCTCTCTGTGTGCTTAAAGTTTTTTAAGTTATACTTGTTTTGCCTTCCTATGCTAGTTGATTCTTGTTCCTATAAATTATGTGTTCAAAAAATCCCTAGGCATAGGAAGTGGGCTAGATTCAAATGTTCTAGTCATATTCTTCATGATGCACTCTTTATGTTTCAATTCTTTTCTTTTATGTGAGCATCATTGAAATCATCATGCCTAGCTAAAAGGCATTAAAGAAAAGCGCTTGTTGGGAGACAACCCAATATTTACCCTTACTGTTTTTGTGTGTTTACATGATTAAGACACTGTAGTAATCATGTTTTATAGCTTTTTGTTTCAATAAAGTGCCAAGTAAGACCTTTAGGAAGACTTGGGTGAGAGTTAATGTGATCTTGCTGTAAAAAACAGAAACTTTGGGCTCACGGGATCAGCTACCGTTTTTTACAGAAGACTGATATTGAGTTGATGCTTTTTGCATAATATTAATAGACAAATTACTCACGTCCAACAATCTATCTCATAATTTTTGGAGTAGCACAAGTATGGTTGCTGTTCAGATCATTACAGACTGTTCTGTTTCAGACAGATTCTGTTTTCATTGCATAGTTTGCTTGTTTTCTAGTTTCTATGGCTTATATTTCTCAATATAAAGTGTAGAAGTGGTATGGTACAGTAGACATTGTGTGAGAACAATTATGAACCTTGTCTTTGACAGTACCAAAGTGAATTGGTCACTTGAACAATTCATGAAAGAATATTGAAGGAAGAGAGATTTCACATATAAATATACTATCTTGGACATATTTTGTAATTGTGAGCACTCATTAAAATATGACATGCTAAAGGTTGATGTTGGACAAGGAAGACAACTTAATGGGTTATGTTTTCCTATATCCGAACGTTATAATTTCTTGGATCATCCAACATGTTGGGCTTGCCTTTCCCTCTCATGCTAGCCAAATTCTTTGCACCAAGTAGAAATACTACTTGTGCTTCCAAACATCCCTTAAACCAGTTTTGCCATGAGAGTCCACCATACCTACCCAAAGATTGAGTAAGATCCTTCAAGTAAGTTGTCGTCGGTGCATGCAATAAAAATTGCTCTCTAAATATGTATGATCGATTAGTGCGAAGAAAATAAGCTTTATACGACGTTGTGATAGGGAAGAAATAAAAGCGACAGACTGCATAATAAAGGTCTTTATCACAAGCGACAATATAAGTGATGTTCTTTTGCATTAAGATTTTGTGCATCCAACCTTAAAATCGCATGACAACCTCTGCTTCCCTCTGCGAAGGGCCTATCTTTTACTTTTACCTTCTACCCTTATACAAGAGTCATGGTGATTTTCACTTTTCTTTTTACACTTTTTTCCTTTGGCAAGCACCTTGTGTTGGAGTGATGCGGATATATATATCCACTGGATGTAGGTTTTCATAAATTATTATTGTTGACATTACCCTTGAGGTAAAAGGTTGGGAGGCGAAACTATAAGCCCCTATCTTTCTCTATGTCCGATTAAAACTTTGAACCCATAAATACCACATGAGTGTTAGCAATTGTGAAAGATTAAATGATAGTTGAGTATGTGGAGTTTGCTAAATCAAAGCTCTGACATAGACCCTTCCTGGAAATAAGATGAATTGCAATTGTTTGATGACTGAGAATATAGTTTGTTAGTTTCAAGGAAGTTTATGATCTATACTTTAACATGTGAATAACTTGTTACTTGATCATGAAAAGTTTTATGAGATGAGCTACTATTATGATATATAATGATGCTATAAAAAGTGTTTGAAACTATCATTGATAAAACTTAAGAACTTGCTAGCATTCACACTTCATAAATTATTTCTTTTATCATTTACCTACTCGAGGACGAGCGGGAATTAAGCTTGGGGATGCTGATACGTCTCCAACGTATCGATAATTTATGAAGTATTCATGCCATGTTTACTATTGTTTTATATGATTATGGTATGATTTGATTAGAACTAACCTGGACTGACGCTGTTTTCAGCAGAACTACCATGGTGTTGTTTTCGTGCAGAAATAAAAGTTCCCGGAATGCGCTGAAAATCAATGGAGATTTTTTCTGGAAAATATAAAAAATACTGGAACAAAAATCTACCGGAGGGGAGTCCCATG